>NC_056742.1:322388004-322390504 GCF_019279795.1 Protopterus annectens | reverse complement strand
TTATTTATTTCTTTGTTTATTTCTGTTTGTTACCTGGGCTGGGCCTATTGGGTTCTTATACAAAGGCTGCCTTGTATAATGAAGAAAGACAAAATCATTTAAGGAAAAAAAAAGCTTAAGAACATTGCAGAGAAAACCAGACATTGTATTACAAAAGCAACAGGGTAATTTACAGTGTATAACTATTACAATAGGAAGGATGTCAGTTATATATCCCAGTGTGGAGTGTCAGAATAGCTGTGCTGTTTGAGATATTATGACAGTCGCTGCAATACTCACCGGTATAACCAGATGTGAATGATGTGGTCTAGTTAAAATAACCAGATGTGAATGATGTGGTCTAGTTAAAAGAGCAGTTAGGATAACACCAAGGAAGAATGTGTGAGAGGTTAAGCTGCTGCTGTGAAAACGAGAGCTTACAGATAATGGTTAGGCTTGATTTAATTTCTCCAAGTCGTTTGGGTTTCTAATACCATGATAGGAATGAACCCCATTCCTAAGTCAGGGTACAATTAGGGTTCATGAAATTAGTATTGTTTCACTTTTGGATGTTAGTCAACAATGCTTTTCTTAGCATCCAGAATATAGCTGGAATTACCTACTTCTGTAATTCATACGGGGTTACATGTATTAGTAACATATCTAATTACAACTGTAAATTCTTTTTTTCTTTTTTTTATTAGACCCATTGCTTCTACTAGCATTGGGATTGTCTGAATGCTTAACAGAACAAAGAGGCCAAATATTGGATATTATTTAATAGCATGGACAGTTGCATGATTCCATAGCTTCATAGCTATTTCTTACTAAAGTGCATGGCAAGACCTTATTTGGGAATGTTTTTATTATGCTGAAGAGGTTATTCCAGGGTCTGGAAAAGTGCTTAAAAAGTGGCATTATCATGTTGACTTTGTGTCATAGATATAGCTGGCTGCAAATTGTTAGATGAGCTCAATGTCTTGGCAGGTGTGTTAAATTTAAATAATGTTATCACCGTATAGCATTTAGACATGTAAAAAGCCTTCTGCACCAGCAGCAACACATGGGTGCTGCATATGGTTTTAAAGATTTAGCCATCCAATGTATTTTAGGTGTATAATAAATGCAAACATTTTTAAATTGACTGGACTGCTAAATATACTTGTGTTTTTAACTGCTAAATTGGCACATACTTAAACTGGTTCAGAGGCAGGTACTAGGCTATTGGCCCTAGGGCCTATATAAGCCTAGCCAAACAGTACCATAGCTTTCACCACGGTATCATGGGTGAACCCATATCCTTGCAAATTATATGTTTTGCTCTGGAATATAGGTACCTGTACCTTCAAAGTATTACATATAACAGAAAATTGGCCCATTGATAAGTAGAACGTCTCTTAAAGAATATTTGTATAAAATACTGACATCTCTGATCAGAAAAAGTGCGACACGAGAAGAAAGGGGACTGCAAAAGTCCCAAGTATCTTTTTATAGCTGATAATAATGTATCAGAAAAAGCTGAGAAAGTCCTGAGTATCTTTTAAATGTGATGGTGTTTTGCTTGTTGCATCCTTCAAACCATAATCAAGCTATGGATTCTGTGATAAGAATGGAAGTGCCCCATTTTCAGCTTGTTTAATAAGACTTTAGTTACTGGAATTGTCTTTTGTATAGCTTTCTCTTTCTCATCTCCCCTAACAAATAAATAAACAAAACAGTGATACATTACAGTTGTCTTTGGGATGACTATGTCATGAGAAAAGCTTTAGGATAACAACATTTTGAAATTATAGGATGTCTAACATTTGCACAAGTAGTTCTTAGGATGATGATGATGATGATGCGGAGAGGGAAACTACTGTGACAACTAATAACAATTCTGAGTCCGTTCTGCCGATTAAGAGACCAGCTCTGTATAACAACATATGCCTTTAAGACTGGATTGCAAGTGGAACTTCTTAAAATTCCCAGAGACACTTTGTTAATCACAAAGATTACAAAATTACAAATCCAGTCAATGTAAGGCTGGAGGAGAAGTCTTAGGGACAGGAGGAGAAGCAATATACCAAGATGATGACAAACACTGGAAGAATTTCCCTGACATTTGAACCTACAAATACACAAAGAACATATAATGCTGAATATTATTAAAGTTTTTTATTATGACACCTGCATATGCAAAGATTTTGAATAAGTACTTTACTTTCGCTCCATCTGCCCTAACTGTGTTTTTTGATGTTATAATTGATTAAACTAGATATGGCACTTTTCACTGACTTGGAAGTTTGTTTTTCTGTAGGTGACATGACATCTGATTTGTTTAAGCCTTTATCTGATTATATGCCATGTCTGAGATAGCAGCCATGTAGAAAACTAGAGTACACAGCTATGCCTGAAATTTTTGTCAACAAAGCTGCAATCATTCAGTGAAACTAACATTGTTTTCCTTATATTTTTGTGAACGTGCCAGAATTAGGGATTAAGGTATATGACCACTTATAGTACATCCAGGAATGGTTTC
>NC_056742.1:322350504-322383004 GCF_019279795.1 Protopterus annectens | reverse complement strand
GATCTGAAAAGTGAGAGCTGGAATTGCAATATAAAATCAAGGATAACTCATTTATGAATAATTCATAGTTTATAACTAAATTACTGAAGCAGATCCTCTATACATTGCATTCTTCTCAAGCATGAGCATTTAGCATTCTGAAAAAAGTCAATGCCTGTAACTCGTAATGTTTTATTACCTTCTCTTGTTCAGTGTTTTCTTAGTATTTTACTTATTTATTTGAATTTGTTGGTTGGGTAGATTCCGCTAGGTCTGTGGCCTTTTTTTAGTGCAGCACCAAAGTTATATTTATACCGACTAGAAGAAATTTGTCCTGGATGCTGAACAAATTTCTTTGCTTTTTTCCTTGCAATATGTGCATTTTGTCTTCTTCAGTACTCCACTTGGATATTATTATCAAATAAAGGATTCCCTACAAATGGATGGCATTTTTTCATCAGCACATAAGTCCCTGATTCCATAATTCTGATGTTATATTTTTTCTGATAGTGTTTACTATTGTGTAATTTAAGATTCAGGATTACAGTCTGTGTATTTACTATGTTCACTCGTTAGGGTGGCATGTCTTTCCCCATGGTTGTGCAACCATAGACTTAGTATACTTTAACAAGGGAGGGGAGGATTAATTCCCCAGATAGGGGTGCAGGTTGTTTTATTTATTTTTGGTTCTTTTTTTGTTGTTAGTTAATTTCTGTCAGTTTGAGAGGTGAACTAATCATAGGTGAAGTATCCATAACTAGCAGCCTATCATTTTCCATTCATTATTTTTGTATTTTCCTCTGTTTTCTTTCTTTACTGTTTTTTTTCTAGAAACATAGTGGTCTTTACTTAACCTGTGCAATCCATAGTACAAGGCTATTGTTAACTCTCACCTTTATCTTTTCTTTTAAAATGGCACAGCCAATGATAGGTACTCCAGACATAGACCATTAAATTATTTTCACTTGCAAAATTTCTGCCTCTCTCTTAATCATTCCTGTCATATATCCCATCCCTGAGACTTATAACTTGTTATCATAAAACTCTGCCCTTTACCGTGACCACCAGGTACTCTTTGTCATGTATACTCTTCCTATCTGGTATTTCTATTCTTACAAGAAATATGGAACCTAAACTCTAACGTCAGAAATTAACACTCTGAAACCCAAGTATCTAGCCATGTGCATACCTCTCAACCTCTTACAGCAAAAAATCTGGACAAAGCCATAAATAAAAGTAGGACAAAGGCCCAAAAACAGGGACAATTTTTAAATATTGCTCTTACAAAATTAGAAAGTTGATAGAATAACAGGCTTTTTATTCTTATTCTCATGAAATTTCTGAAGAATATGAAGTCTGAAACTCAAATCCATCCATCCTCAACTCCTTTTCCCATTTTGCATAGGAAGTCGAGGTGTCACTTCCACAGTGACAATCATCTCGAGCCAAGGTTTACACGGCTGGGTGGCTAGCCCTGCAGCGGAAGTCTGAAACTTAAATGTCTGCCATTATTTTCTAACTTCAATCTTTAATCATTTGCCACTAATTTGCCAGAAAACCAAAATTTTATGAAAAATGGACCAAAAGTATGAGGTAAAAATGTGGACATTCTGTGAAAATCTGTACAGTTGAGAGGTACAGTATGATGTGTAGTGAATGTCACATCATTGTAATAATAATAATAATGTGGTTTATGCAGCAGGCATCTATGGAAATTAGTTTCAGCAATGATTATAATCATTTTAGTAAGAAGCTGACTATGTTTTGACAGGTTGAACTGGAGGATTTGTTGATGTTACCCCTTCTTGCATTTTTTTAAAAGGATGCAGTGAAAAGTGGAATCGCTGAACTGAGAAGCCAATAAAAATTTGCATCTTCACAACTCTCATCATATTAATACCTTATGCCACTCCTGATAGGTGTCCCCTTACTCTTGGACCCACACCAGTGCTATTAGCATGGAAGTGGATGACATATCTACATAATCTCCAGCATCATAAGGTTAACTGACACTTGTCTTCAGGCTGTACTGCTTTCCTGCAGTTTTATCAGCAAGCCTGTTTGCTGATGTGGCACTGCCCCATGTCTAGAGGTAGTAGAGTCAGTGTTACTGTTTACCTAAAATCACACAGTGTTGTATGTTACAAGTGCACTAGCCACCTACTGGTAAGAGTGAAGCCCTGCCTATCTGCATACACTATGCACAGCATATGGTCACATATCACTGTACACAGAAATCAGACTCAATATCCCATTTGCCTTACTCCACACTAAATGCCATACTTATTACAGTGTTTCAGCTGCATATGCACAGTACATGACTCACTCTGTGATATGTACTTCATGGTCACAGAAGTGTTTTAACTTATCCTAACACTAAGTGTGCACAAGGCAGAGAAATTTCCTGGACAGGATATCATTCTATTGCATGATGCACACACAGGCACACAAGGACAGACTGAGACACACACACACACACACACACACACACACACACACACACACACACACACACACACACACACACACACACACACACACACAGCCTATGGGTTATTCAGAAGACTGCCAGTTCATCTATGGTGCAGCTATTGAATATGAGGAAAACAGAACAAGTAGCAAAAATCCCCACAGACATAAGACACCTAGTTGCCCAGATGGGTACTAAAACATAATCAATTCTGGGAGACAATAATACTGTTTTTCTAATGAAAGTATATCATTAATGAAAGGACACTCTGAGTCAACAGCATATCAAATACAAGTGCAATGAAAAGCTCATTAATACAAATGAACAGCTATTTCATTTCCAATGATTCATAGGTACTAATAGTGGTGTAAGCACATGAATTCAGCTATGACAAGCTGTAACTGTTAACAGAAAAAAAGATTGCATTATGCCACTATGACCAATATAGTAATAAAGTCCACCAAAGAAACCAGACAGCAAAAATAGTTAAATAAATAAAATAAAAATAGTGACAATCTGGAATTACAAGCATTCAAATATTAATATATTCTCATAGAAAATGTAAGTGTTCATAAAAATAGCTTTTTAATGCAAACATATAAAACAAGTATGTTCTAATATTCATTTAGTTAAAGTACTAAACGCACTAATACTAGCTTAAATTGATCATACTAAACAATTAAGCCCTGAAGGATAGAAAACTCCAAATCATACTTCTCAACTGTATATATTTTCACAGAATGCCCAGATTTTTGCCTCATATTTTTTATATGTTCCTCATAAAATCTGTAATTTTTCTGGATTTTTGTGACAGATCATTGAGGACTGAATTCACTAACTAATGACCAATTTTTTTTGAGTTGCAGACTTCATATCTTTCAGAAAAATTATAACATGAGACCTTTTATTCTAGCAACTTTCTAAGTTTATAAGACAAATATTTAAAATATGTCCTTATTTTTGGGGCTTTATCCCACAATTAGTTTTGGCTCTGTCCAGAGTTTTTGTGCTAAGAAGTTTAAAGCTATCCTCCAAATTTATATATACACATTTTTGTTTCTCAGCAAGCATGTGTAATGGGAGTTTTGCTAGATACACAGATCCAGATTCAGAAAAATTTGACTCATTGATTTAAGCAAATTTGTGGAACAGGTGGCCACACACAGGGTGGGTGCGATTCATAATCCTCGCCTACACAACATGTCTAGACTACATAATGTGGTCAGCCATGTTATATGCTAATAATTATGTAATGAATTGCCATATATAACAACGAAGCAAAAACAAGATTAAAGGGCAATTCAGAAATGTTTAAATGCCTCACTTTGACACTGCATTCACTTTAGATTTAAACTGTGCCATATGCCTATGTTCAGATGGAGTATATCACAAGAATATGCTTGGGGTTTCCGCAGTTGTAGTAAATGTGCATCTGCGGGAGGCTGTCATTGCAGTTACTATACCAAAAGGTGAGCAACGTCACCCATGGACAAAAAAAGTAAAATATGTATATAAAGTATATGTACAAAGTAATATATATATATATATATATATATATATATATATATATATATATATATATGGTTCTAGGTTATAACACCGACAGCACATAACAGCGACAACGACATCACCGACACCACATCATCGACAGATCACAAACACGACACCGCACACACTCAACACATCATCACAACAACCAATAAACAAAACAAATTCCCTGACCAAAAACCACACACACAACACAAGCACACCTAAATCCTAACAAACAAACACTAAACCTTACATACACAACTATCCGCAACCCTAACCGAAACCCTAACCCTAAGGTCCGTCACTATCGCACACTAACCTAACCCGCGCCCTAACCCTAACTCACTTAACCCGCCCCTAACTCAAAAAAATTCACTACTGCACCCTTACCTAACCCGCTCCCTAACCCTAACTCACTTAACCCGCCCCTAACCCAAAAAAAATCACTACTGCACCCTTACCTAACCCACGCCCTAACCCTAACTCACTTAACCCACCCCTACCCCTACAGACCGTCTTACATCGCACACTTACCTTACTCGCACCCTAACGTCCATCACTACCGCATACTTACACATCCTTTCCCCATTCCGCGTCGGTGTTTTCATCCGTCGATCCTCTGGCGTCTGTGATTTTGCTGTCGGTCTTGTCATCTGTCGATGTTGTAACCCAGACCCATATATATATATATACATACACACACACACACACACACACATGTATATATATATATATATATATATATATATATATATATATATATATATAGATAGATATATGCACACACACACACACACACACACACACACACACACACACACACACACACGTATATATATATATATATATATATATATATATATATATATATGTATATGCATATGCACTAATTCACTGGACTGAAGACAAAACATAAAAGCATAATTATATTCTGCTATACCTGTCTTGATATGATATGTAGTTTTCCCACCATAGCACAATCTGCAAATATGCCCTACAAACAAATCACTTAAGTAGAAAAACATGAAAAATGGGGTTGAGAGAGTGGCCTAATGGTTAAGGTGTTTGCCTTACAAACACAAGGTACAAGGTTTGAATCTCATAGGGGATAATTAACAAGCCTTAAAATGGCTTGTAATGGCAGTTAGCCTAGTACTAATCTATGAACCTAACCTAACATCTCAATTGTCTAATACAATACTGGAGGAACATGTAGATTTGTGAAAAGTATCACTGGGAACCACTGAGACAGCCTACTGGTCTGGGTAAACCAAAGAGGCATCTAGGCGCAGGATGGGACCTACATAACTTTTGCTCAATTGGGAAAACCACCCTATAATTTTTACTTGGACCTTCTGAAACAATACATGTCAGTCTAGGCCCCACATGTAGAACATACCAATATCTGACTAGTATTTTTGAAACAAATGACCGTAAGAAAGATATGCAGTTATAAAATGGGTATGGATGGATTCCTCCTTAGGTTTTTCTATATAAGTAAAAATCTGTTGTCTAGTAAAAGTATCAGCAGGATCTCTAGCCGAAATTAAGGCTGACCTTCCCTATAACCCTCCACCCACAATATTCCTATGAGTGCTCAGGCTGAACCAAATAGTATTCAGTCAATAAACAAATGTGTGTAATCCTTGATAACTGATTCAGAAACAGTGTGTATTACATATTTTGGATAACAGCTGGTGACGAAAAAGCAATCTGAATGAGCAAGGGGTTCTATGCATGGCGTTGGTAAATGTATTATTTTATTTCTGATACTTAATGTATTCAAAAATTGATCAAACTTACATAAGCAATTCTATTTTTAATAAGGCTGTGCACAAAAGTAAAACACAATTACTTTTTGGGTCTCCATACCTATCATAACTAACCTATCAAAGCGGCATCCCCAGGTCAACGTGTGATAGGAGACAACTATAAAATGAACAGAAATAAATGACCACAAAAAACAATAAAGAAGTAAGTTTTGATATTAACTCCCTAAACATGATAATTTCTATATGACATCTAATGATGTGACAGCTGCCATTTATCAGATTCAGACAACACGCATTTTATTTCTTACCAAGAAAGAGATTTTACAGACCCACCACAAAATCACTTTCTGTGACACACGTGAAATGTTTGATGCTTGTGCTTATGAGGCTAAATTATAAAAAAAATGTTGATAATCTTGAATTAAACTAATAAAAGTGGTACATTTATGAGTCTGGGTTTAATTTTGTGAATGTAGCCTCATAACTTTAGTGGTTTTCAACATTTTCTCCTAGATAATCTGACTTACACTGTACAGACATTTCTTTTCAGCTCTTTGAGACATAAGATGCCTGTTGTCTTTCAGTTCCAAAGCAAATGTATTTTCCACCCCAAAATCTTGCTTTGTGAAATTACCTTTTGTGCCACATATAAATGTTTATTGCTTCTATTTAGGAAACCGCATCATAAAGTGCTTTATTGTTTTGAGTTTGTGTATAGTTGTATATGGTTTGTATCGTTTTGAGGTGAATGATCTGAGAGGACTGTCACATTCATCTGTGATGTTTACCAGCACCTAAACAGCTACATAGAAAATTGCATACCAACCCCCCTAAATATAATGATACATTTAGGAATGTACCTTTATCTTGGAACCCCCATATTAATAAACTGGATGACAAAAGAAGAAAAATAATGAAAGGTTATAAAAAGTCCTCATTCCTCTACCTCAAGGACATAGTAAAATGGACCAACAACAAACTTAAGAGCACTATTACAAAATGTAAAACAGAATATAGGTTCATAGAGTACCTGGCTAACTGCCCTTGTGGCCTAGCTAATTACTGCATGCAAGAATCAAACGCTGCACCTTGTGTTTGTAAGGTAAACACCTTAACCATTATGATAACCTGCCAACCCTATATGAAGTTAAAGTAACTACTGATACCAAAGGAAACTACAAATCAGTTTGGCAGTTATAGGAAGGAATTAAGGAACAATGTCCAACAGTGCAATCAGTTCCTCTGTAATAATATCACACATTACATTCCTATAGATATACCAAAATATTAGCATTCAAATGAAATGCTAACTTTGCAGTACTTATGCAGGTTATTGCCCCCTTTATCCCTGAACTTTTATCTTCCTCTAAAATCAGCTTAAAACAAATCTTAGAATCCCAGTTAAGGACTAAAAATAATGTCTATGGGAGCAGATAACATACCAGTCTGCATTCTCATCAGTGGCAAGAATGCTCTGTCCAAGGCTCTACTTAACCTGGCCAAGTTCAGCCTATCCGTAGGGTGTTTATGTGATGCCAGGAGAATGGCTTCTGTTACTGCCATATATGAGTGTCCACTCTACAGACTTAGGTAATTACAGGCCCGTTGGCTTTACCGCCCTTATATGCAAAGAAATGGAACATATTGTACCAAAACTAATTTATGCAGACAAACTCAATGTAACTAGCCAAGACCCCAATCAGTTTGGTTTTCTTAAGTGCAAGTCCTATTGCTTGAACCAAGAAACTTTTTTTTTTTAAAGATTACAGAGGCTCCAGATATTGATTACTTTATGCATGTCGATTATCGTGACCTGGCCAAGGTGTTTGACATCATCCCCATACTGGTATTACTGAAAAATGAGAAAGACTTAAAGTAAACACCTATGTTGTCTGTTGGATTGCAAATTGGCTATCTGATAGATCCCAAGCTGTGAAAGTTTCCAGTGACCTCTCTGAATGTAAAATTGTAACTAGAAGGGTGCCACTGGGATCACTACTAAGCCCTTTCCTGTATGACATTTAGTTTGCAGACATTTAGGCTAATGTTCCAGAAATTGGGTTAACCAAGTTTGCTGATGACTGTACGCTGGAGACTGTTATCTGCCATCCATAAACATCTCCAATAATGGCTCTACAATATACACTTACCTTCAGTAATGAAAACAATCTCAAGCGAAATGCAACAAAAAGGTACAAGTACAGAACAGTATCGTTCAGCAAAAAATCTGCAGCCACCACATATAAGTCATACTCTGAATATGTGGTCATAAGAGAGCTGGGCACTTGTGTGAACAACACACTCTCTCTGTCTCTCTCTCTCTCTCTCTCTGTCTCTCATTGAGTCACAATGTTTCCAGGAAATGATTCTATTAGGCCCAGTTAATTGCAATGGAAATATGTTCAAATCCAAACAGGTTCTCTTACTACTGTGCTCTTCCATTATCAGACCCATAATAGAACAGAATGACCCCTTTGGTATGTACAAATCAAGCATATTACTCAATGGGAAAAGCTACAGTGATTTTTAACCAAGAAATCTCATGGCTTTAAATCCTTCAACTACTCTGATAAATTAGCACAACTCTCTTTATACATAGTAGCATAGCAGCTACTGTCAGGTGACCTGTGTCTTGTGTATCGAAGAATGGAGGCATAGTTTCCTGACTCATTATATTCCCAGACTATAGAATATGTTACTACCACAAACAAAATATCACTCTGACTACCTTTGAGGCTAGTTTTGATGACTGGATGGCTAGATAGAAATTTACACCAGGGTTACCAAGTATGGCTCTGCTCAGTTTGGAAGGTGAGAACTATTTAGAGCTTATAAAGGCTTGCTCAAACTTGTGTCTACTTAAGGGGCACATGGCTAGGTGTTTTATGATTCTTACGATCACTTGTCTAGTATTGTTCCTGTATTCCAGTGCTCTTATTTACAGCAATATGTCAACTTTACGATGCAGTATTTAATAAGAAGTACAGTCACTTACCTATGTAATGTGCAATATATTCTTATATATTACATAGCTTATGACATGGTTAGTTGCTTGTGGTTTTTCATCATCGTTATAGTTGTGTTTTTTCATATCCAGAACACTACTTTAACCAGAAATGGAAAATGCAGTCTCATTTTATGAAATAACCTTCAGCATGACATGTGAAGCATTTTGGTGGCAGCATCCATGATGCCGTATTTTGAGTTACGTAGGGATGAGCTCACCGAAATCATCAAAATAGACCTTGCCAAATTTGGTTCAACAAAATGATGTAATACTGAATTATAGTCTTGAGCAGTATAGGGAGGAAGGGGTGTTTACTACTGTAGCGTTTACAATTTTAAAACCAACCAAAAGGTGTGACAAACTCTAGGTGAGATGCAAACTTAGGCTGGCATGGAAGCAAACACCCCCACATGGAGAGTTGGAAGAGGGCTCATTCCTACTTATTAGGGAAATTCTGATTTGTCCATTTGCAGTGAAAGAAAGTGGTGAATTGAAGATTGTGAGTTCATCATTAAAGTACAGTAAAACTCAAAACATTTTAAAACAAGGAGATGAAGTTATGTCTCTTTCAACAGTCCCTGATTTTCGCTGAAAATTTTGCTCCTTTTCTCTTAAATCCCTTTAAACTCTAGTGACTTTGGGAGAAAAGGTGGATTATACTTAATAAAAAATGGCAATAGTTAGATTTATAGACTTCTTTTACCTCAGAAAATACATGTTAATTCACTCTCTCTTACTCTCTCAGCTTTGTAAGTTAATAGTATTAATATTTTAAAAAGTGTCCATGGTTACTTCTGGATTTGCCCCTGATTCTGGAGGTAAGAGGTTGAGAGCTATGAAAAACTATTAAAACAGCAACAATTGTGAGGATCTATTTAAACCAGTATTTTCTCAAAGATATATCATATGACTACTGCTTTGTACATGTAAATTAATTTGATTCATATATGTTTAGTTTTTCTTTAATAAATGTATTATGATACCAGGCACACTGGGAGTGGGGTGCACTAAGAAATGTATTTTTATTATTCACTTCTCTTTTTCTAATCCTAAAAGGAAATTTCTTTTTGTTTTGGAAAATCCACTCTTGCAGTGCTTATTAGTGATTTGTCTGAAACTGTGATAGCTCATTCAGATATAAAAGATCCCACGATACTTAAAAAGAGTAGGGGACTTTACTGCAGCCATGTCTCTCAGTACCTTTCCCTGGTACCCTGGAAAAATTCTGTAATCAGTATAAATGCCACCACAGATCTCCCCTGAAGAGAGGCCATTAACCTAGTGGGACTAACTCATTCAACTTATTTTTCCACCCGTGGACATGAATTAGCTTAAATAAATGTTACATAGTTTATTTATGTTTAACCTTGTAGCTGGAGACCACATCAATGCAAGATAGTATTTAATGTTAACAAATGATTCTTTTGAACTGTATGACACTATTTTAGGTGCTTCTCTCAAAATTCTGAACCATGTTATATATTACCGTGGCATTCTGAAATTCATTATCTGAATCTATGTTTAATTAATGAACATTTTAATGATATGTGTTATGCTGTTTAATAGTCAACGATGAAACTTATGAACTGTCATTCTTATGTAAACTTATTTATTTCTTAATCTAATGTTCTGCTTAGCTGAAGTTTGTGAAAAAAAATATTTGACTATGATACTTAAAAATGTGGACTTTATTGCTCTTATGATTTCATGATGATGTGTCAGGCAAAAACATCTGTTGCCTGTTTGGCTTTATGGGATACCTTTTTCAGTACTTGCAAGGGCTTCTATGCCTAAATTCAGTTTCCTGAATATCCAATATTCTGATCAAATTAATTTCAGTTTTTGAATTAGATTTGACTTGTTTGGACTGCTGTACTACTGCAAAGTGCATTAATAATAACAGTAAAGTGATTTTGACACACTATCGTGTGACAATGTTAGCATACCTGGAGTGGTTTAGTTGTCTGCTGGACACATGTAATAATGGAGTAGTTCAGTTGTGTGCTGGACACTGGCATAATAATGGAGCAGTTTAGTTGTTTGATGGACACTGGTGTAATAATGTGTAAATGCCAAACTGCACCTACACTGAATGAGGACACTGCAAGGACAGATACCTCTCACCCTGTGGTTCAGTGACTGAAATGTACTAGGCAAGGGAGAGCAGAAATACATCAGCTGTATGGCGAGAGGGGGGGTTGTAGAAATAAGGCATCGCCCTGTAAATGACATGACATCTGTGGAGTTGTATAGATGTTGCAACAACTTTTTCTATTTAAAAAATAACACAGTCTGCATTGTGCAACTGTCCTACCTAGCCATCTTGGATATTAAGATAGCTATGGTAAACAATATATTTTTCACGGTGTTTTATGGAAGATAAAAAAAAGTAAGAAGTCACTTGTATTTTATCACTGGCATCTTGAGGTTGCTAAGGCCTGTATTTATCTTTTTAATTACATACCTAAGTGTGATGATGTCCTTGGTGTTAGAGTGCAGAGCTGTACCCCATTGAAATGAATGGTGATTAACAAACATCTCTTTTATGTTACATTCATGCATACATATTTCTACATAGGTATGCTATTATAATCTTTCAAGCTTCATTTTCAAGGTTATAATTGAATATCTAACAGAGTCTTTTACTGGAAATGTTTCATCCATTGTTCCATATATAATACGCATCCTTGAAAGTGTTTTTTTTTTTTTTTTTTTTTTGTATTTGTAAAATGTTTCTGTATGTTTTAGTGGGACAGAAGAAATGACAGCTAGACCCTGACTTCATCAGAAGGTAAACTGGACACTGGTGTTTGATTAGGTAATGCATATATTGCCAGTTTATCATCATTAATTTGATGCATGCCTTCAGCACATGTATTATATATTGTTACAGTGGATATCTGGTAAAGTCACTCTTAATAATCAAGACTTAGTTTTCTGTATTTTTTTTTCTGTTAAACTATCTTTCCTGCATCATATCTACATACCTTTACAATACACATCAGCCAATCAAACTCTACATCTCCAGCATACCATGCTGGTACTACTGCCACTGGACCAACATGGTACAGGTCTTGGGTATGAGTCCCAAATTATAAATATTTCCTTTCACTTCTGTGATTCAGATCATTTGTAAATAATGTGGAGCTACCTGCACTTATCTGGCCTGCAAATGTGTCACATATTGGCTTGTGATGTGTATTGTAAAGGTATGTAGATATGATGCAGGAAAGATAATTTCACTTCAAAGATTCTAAGAGTGTCTTAGCAGAGGGCTATCTGTGTGCATGTACAAAATTAGAAATGATCCGGAAATTCTAATTAATGCTTTCAGAAAATGATGATCTTGCAACGTCATGGAAATATCCATCTGGACACTCACAGAATAGAAATATATAATTTAAGGTTTTCTTCCTGTGCAAAATTCTTGCATTCATTAAAGTGTAAGTATGCAGTGACTATATTAATAGGAGTCATACAACAGCCCTCTTCAAAATATGTAGCCTGTCTATATAAAAGGAGAAAGGTTCATACCTGTCTAACTGGAAAGCCTTATGCAAGAGCTCAACTCCCTGTCAGACCTCTTGACTGTTCCTGTATTGGAGTTATGTCCCTATTTTCAGGCTTGATTTACCCCTTCACATAATCACCCCCTCATCACACCTGCTTTTTCAGGCTGTCTAGTACACAGAAAGCAACACTATATGACCAGTAATTTCAAGAAAGAGGGAATACGTTTTATATTTCCCTTTTTCAGAAGCAAAAATAAATGACCTTGTGCTGCAGAATTTTGCAATACAGTTTATTAAGGTCTGCAGAATTTACAGTGACATTTTGATAATGTTCTTATATTTTTCCTTCACTTTTCTGTTTTTAAGCACATTTCTGAATAGTGTCCCACATTCCTATTGGACGTAGGAAGAGTTATGTGCTATTTGTTATTCAAATGTTATACTTATTAGATGTTCATACTTTGGCTGGAAGTATCAACTTTTAAAGGACCTTTGTACCCATTTTCAACATCTGCAGGTTGAGATGTATGTTCCCCATAAATATATCTTATGCTTTAGTGTGAACAGGCTTTTGTGTGGTCAGATTCACATCAATTGTGTTAAATAGCTGCTTTATATAATCACTGATTACATTTTAAGACCGCAAAGAACATTTGTTTTCCAGTGTCCTTGCTGCTGAATTAATTGCTTGAGAATCACTATAAAAGTGTTGTCTTGGTTATTTGTTGAATTGATTTATGTTAGCTTTTCACATTTAACTAACTTTTGTGTGTTTGTACATTAAGACTTGGGATTACTCATCTAGTGACAGTAAGGATTAGTGTTAAAGTGAAGTTATTTTATTGGCCAGAGAGCTATTAGAATTTAGCAGGGTCTTGTATAGATGTATACACTTAGGCTAAATATTTCATATAAAACTATCTCTGAAACACAAACGGCAGCTAGTCTGTGGACTAAGAAGTGCTGCACTATGGATCTACTCCTATATAGCTGAGTTTTTGCTTCTATCCTCAAAAACAACCAAGCTAGCCCGCTATTAACCTATCCTGTACCACACCATTCCAGTTCACCCAGAAAGATCTGACACCATGGCTATGAGCTTTCTTAGTTCCCCTGTCACCACACTGGTGGATATGGGCATCCTGAGACAATGTACCAATTGTCTCTTGTTCACTGACAACCAATTAATACTTAGAGAAACCCATGCAGTGTGCAAAATATATAATTACACAATGTCATTGAAGGCAAGGCATTCGCATACAAACACTCAAAATAACAAGCAAGTTGTCAGTAACACACACACTGCACACACCATGCATAGTAAGCACCTGGCACAGACTAACATATGCTGAGGCACTAAAAAACAATCTTTCTAAAATGCCAAATACCTCCCAGACACTTGACCCATATCAGTTATCCTCCACAAACTCAAAAGTACGCTTCTAAAACAACACCCAACATCTCATATACAACCACACCCCATGGAGCCTTAACTACAAAGCCCGTAAGGTGAGACAACACACTACCCAATACCAGGGTGAATGAGGAGAAAATCCCGGTCACCAAGTCACTCACACTCAGGTCACTGAACCCCACAAGTACTAGTATGACTCACTCATAGTCCATTTGGCTGTAAATAACCTGTGATGTACCTCCCTTAACTATATGAAGAGAGACATTATGGAACTATCAGATCATGTGTCCCAGGGTGGTATCAGCCTACCATTAAGCAGCATTTTACCTGAACTAAGAGTGATGCCACTATACAAACAGAAGGTAACTGACTAATAATTGCCTCTGCTTTTGGTGCCATTCAAAGGGGGTACAGTATTTGTCAGCATGGGAGGATATGGTCAACAGACCATGTTGCTTTGTCAAAAATGGTCTGCATCTGTCCCTACTAGACTTTTGAATATTGGCTAAAACATTGTTCTTCACAGCAGATTTTTTAAGCAATGCCAAATTGACAAACCTCTTAACTTAGCAAAGTCAATCCTAGTGAATCTAAAGGTGCTACTGCTAAATGCTAGTAGCCTAAATAAGAAAATCCTCTCCCTCCAAGCTTTTGTGACCTTGGGGAATGCAGCCATCTGCGCATTTACCAAAACTTGGTTTTAAGCTGCAAAGGGTGCCCCAGCAATAGAGAGATCCTGCACCTTATGCATATTTAGACCAGCTACTGCAAAGGCAGGGACTAAAGGTGCAGGTGTCTTGAACTACAGAAAAAACAAACATACCTCAAGGTTGGTCAAACAGGATGATGCACTTGAACTTCTCCATATCCACATTACCAATGGTCGAATCACATACCATATCATATCCTTGCAAGCTATAGATCACCATCTATGATCACAAAAGCCATAGCTCATACTTAGACTTACTGGAGGCACTTAACACTCCCATCAATACCATATTCATGTTGGACTTTAACTACCCCTCTATAAACTGTGAATCCTACATGACCCCCAAACTTGAAGGTTCAGAGATTCCTGGACTTTGTAAACACAAACACCCAGGACCAGTTAGCCCATTTGGCTGCTTAGGGTGCAAACCTATTGGATCTGGTACTCAAATATGGAAGAATGCTGCACCCACCCCACCACCACCAGTATAATGTCCTCTATGGTAAGGTCATTCAGAACAGAAATCAATGATGTGACCCCAGCAAACCCTGCAACAGTTAGGAGCTACTCTAAGGCAAACTACCTATTATTAAGTGATTACCTGACAGAATTTCAAGCTCCCTCCTGACCTGGAAAACAGCTGCCTATGAAGAATTGTAAACAACAGAAGCCCTGTACAGTCAGATTAATAGATGCATAGAGAAAGCTTTGCCTATCAAAAGTATGCCAAGAACAAACTCAAAAAACAAATCACTGTGCAGATTGTACAACAAAAGTAAAAAAGTAGTAGCTAAAATTTAGCTCCAATTTTACCACCTCACACGCTGAAGAACCCTCAAATAAGGCCATCAGAAATAACCACCTTATCACTAGGGAGCATGTCCTAAATGCACACTGTAATGCTAAGAACACTGCATCAATGGGCCCTGATAATATCCCAGGATACTGCCTAAACAGCCTGAAGCATGACCTATCTGGACCTTTGGAGTCACTATTTAACCATAGACTCCAGACTGGCATTGTGCCACATTAATGGAGGACTACAATGTTCATACCACTACACAAGGGCGGTCCATCAACTGACCCTGGGAACTACAGACCTCTACATTTGACTAGTCTCCTATGCACAGCCATGGAAAGAGTTGTCATGGATATGATTAATAATGACATAGAAAACCTTCAGACACTAGATCTAACCCAGTTTGGCTTTGTCAAAGACAGGTCATGCCTACTCAACCTGGTGAACTTCTTTGAAAAAGTTACCAAGAAAATGGATGAGGCAAAACAGTGCACACTGCCAGTTTTGATGTGGCTATGGCATTTGACACAATACCCACACTGGGGCATTGTAAACAATCTCAGGGAATTAGGCATTAACCCCTGTGTTACATGCTAGACAGCCAGCTAGCTCTCATAGGATCCAGGAACTTAGGATAGGGGAGACTACTTATACAGTTATGCTAGTCACTAGTGAAGTCCCTCAGGACTCTGTGCTGTTCTGTTCTATTTTAGCATTTAAGTCAAAGCCAATTTCAAAGGCTTCTGGCTGACCAAGTTTGCAGGTGACTGCAAACTAGGAACAGTCATAGAATCCCCCCCAAAACATGAACAACGTAGAGGAAGGATTGACACAGACAAATGGCAGATGCCAAAGTCATGGCTTAAAACATGGTGCCAAGAAATGCATAATAATAATTTTCGTGAATTCAGCCACTGTAGTAAACTGACTCATTGATAACAACCCCTAAGACTGGACCTAGTAGTTAGGGATTTGGGGATGTATGTGAATAGTAACCTGCTTTTGACCAATAAGTGCCTAAGGTAGTAAGTAAGTCATTCTATGTGGCTCAGCTTATAAGCAAGGGAATGACATCTAGGTTCAAGGAGGTCATCTTTCTTCTGTATTTGGCCATCATCAGAACCATCATTGAATGCAGTGTCCCCCTTGGTATGTACCTGATCTGATCAGGCACATGCAGGAACTGGAATGTCCACAGAGATTCCTCACAAAAAGAATACAGTGTGTAAACAACATGTCCTATGCGGATCACCTCTAAGCCCTATTTCTATACTCTGCTTCCCAGAGACTGCTGAGAGGTGATCTGTGCCTTGCATACAAGGTATCTCTGATTGACCTTTTGCACATCCTCAAAACCAACAGCATCGGAACTACTCAATCTAGGGACTTGAACTTTGCTTGTGACATACATATGACATGTTTGATGGACGCGTATGTCTACCACAGAATTCCCCTCCCCTGGAACAGGGTGTCATCCATGTGAAGTAGCGTTCTTCCCTACCCCTATTCAAGCGTAACCTTGACCAATGGATGGGAAATCAAAAATTCAACCCAAGTCTAGCCCCTATGTCTCCAATGGACAAAGGCAGTTTGTAAATCATGCCCAGGCTTATATGCACCCTTAAAATAATGTCTAAGGTTCAGAAACACAAATAGGATACATTTGGGGTGCATGGCTAGGCTTATAAATGCTGCATTGTTTATTAGCTCGGTATACATCTATGAACCCATGATTCTAAATTTGTTTACAAGTTCTATATTTTTGATTTATATTTGTGGGGGTAACTATACAGCTTTTGTAAAATTCTTTTGATAATTTCAGTTAGACTAACGTCAATATTACTTGGCAATGTGAAAGATGATTTGTGCTCTTTTTGCTTTTAGCTTGAATACTGACTAGACCATATTTGTCACATATATGCATACTAGTCTGCAGCAGATATAGAGCCACTGTGTTATGCAAACTACTTGCTGACTGGAAAGATTGGCTATATTCCTAATCTTGATACTCTGAAGGCTGGGTTCTGAGTGCATCTTAGCCTTCTTTCAGTAGCAGTCTCTGGAAGCATGATCTATGGGCAACTAAACATGAGCCCCACTGTGTTTGGAAAGTGGTCACTCTTATCAGTGAAAATGCTTGCCTGGGAATAGTTGTCATGCTGTTTCAGTATTTAAATTGCATTATAGCAGAAACTATCAGATACTTTATGACAATATCTTGATTTTGTATGTCTCTGCGTGTACTTATTTTATTTAAGCACTTGTTTACTAGGTAGGTGGGGTGGTCATCAAACCATTTGCAGGGAAGACACAGGCACTAGGAAGAAACTACAAAATAAATGCATGAACAGCAACACGAAGTGGACAACACATGGAAGTGAGTTGATTGTATAATGGGTAGAATTTATAAAGCAAGATGGAAAATGGCATCTATAATAACATTTTATATGATAGCAAAATGCATCTTACCTTCATCAAAATATGTTAAAACACATTAAACAGAGTAATGTCAGCAAACTATTTGGGAGACAAGCAGCTCTGTTTTATGTTAAACACCTCGATTCAGTTTTCAAAAAAAATCCTCCCTTAGTTTCACCTTGCAAAGGTAATTAATTCTAGGTAGTTGCCTAATTTTTGTCATTTGTTTTGTCTAAAAATGGCATGGTAGAGACAACCATTTTTATGTGATTTTTGTCTTTCAACTAAAGCTACTGCTTCTTCCCACAGTGCCCTACACTATAAAGTCATGCTGACATTCTTTTACATTGAGTATCCAGTTTCTTTTAAAGGAAAATCATGATGTGTTGATTCTAGGCTTCCTCTGAGTAGCTCACAAGACAGGTGCCAGGTGTCAGTAGAAATTTTAAATGACAGCCTTTGATCTGAATGTATTAACTTCACGGAAAAAATCAAGTAAGGTTGCATTGTAAGAAAACTTCACCTGAAAGTGCCACATCAGTATAGGAAAAAGTTATCTGCTGAGAATATGGCTTGCATTACAGATTGTAGGACAGAGATTTATTTGGATAACAAACTGAATGTGCAGACTCAAACTTCAAAGTGAAAAATCACTTATAAAAAGGTAAATGCAAAATGCATTCTTCCTAGAAAAGAATCTTGATCTATTCCATCAAGCACACCAGCATACTTTAAGTCACAGTAGAGGTGTTTAAAACTCAACAGTCTGTGGAATGATCAATGATCCAATAGGTAGTAATTTCTAATATCTTATAGCTTCCTTCTGTATAATCTTTTGCAATCAATTGAAAAATGGACAGCTAGTTTTAAAAATGCACTCAGCAAGAAACACTCAAAGGTAAAACAAAAGTTAGTTAAGTTGGTAGGTAGGCAGTTGGATAATAGCTGGAAAGCATCATCCACCATAACCTTATAAACAGTACCATGACTAGCATAATTTCAAAGGGAGGGTTTCACATGGAAAAATGGTAAGAACCACACAATGACTTTAATTATCCGTATTCATTCATAAGCACAGTAACATAACTATGCCAACAGCACTCATCATTAACTTTACTCCTGTTTTTCTCTTGATATTATCTATTTTTGTTGTTTTTTAATAGCAATGCGCTATGGACTAGTCATGGCTTATGCTGGATTAATCTACTCTGGTAACTTTTAACTAATATATAAAAAAAAAAAAACAGAGAAACTAGTGTTCTTAAAACTTTGTTGATGGGCTCAGTCATAATAATTCCCAAAATCATGAAAACCAGGTAGTGTTCCAAAGCAACAATTCTTTATTCGTCACAGACAAGCGATCCTCAGTAATAAAAATCAGAAATAATTTTTGTTTCTGAGGAGCACTTGTCTGTGACGAATAAAGGCTTGTTGCTTTGGAACACTACCCGGTTTCCATGATTTTTGGGAATTATTGTGACTGCAATCATCAATGAAGTTTTATTTTTTTCCTCAGCACTCGTAGTGGTGAGGTTAGAACTAGACAGATTCCTATGTGTATTCATTATTTATTAATAAACACAAAAATTGTCCCGCAGCAAAGGAGGTTAGAAGAATATTCAATCCTTTATTGTGGCAACTCAAAAATATAAGCAATATTTAGCAATAGTAATGCCTTCTTCAGTGCTATGACACACAAAAATAATTGTTCATTTAAATAATAAAACACATGATAACAGTTATCTCCCTACTGGTTCATACCAAATTTAACCAAGCTCATTAAGGCCAGGCTTAAACAAAGCCTAACAATCCAACTAGATTCTTTTTTATTCAAAATGGTATGTCATCCTGCTTTACACATCTTGTTAACCTGAACTTTATCTATTATAGTGAAAGTAAATCAAGCTGTGGTATGGGCCATTGTATGTTTAAATAATTAATTGGACATTCTTTTGTTTATAATGTCACTGAGTTGTTCAGTTATACGAAACCTCAGTGGCCGAGATGTTTGTCCCACATAAAAAGCAGAACAAAAACAGGTTGCTAAATATATGACCCAGTCACTGCTACAATTTCCAAAAGACCAGATCTGATATATCTTAGAGGTATTACTGCTGGTGAATTCTTTAGTCTTCAAAACATATGCACATGCAGAGCACTGACCACAAGAAATACTACCCACCAATTTGTCACCAAATAATGTGATCTGCTGTGTACTGGGAGGGGATGTATGTTTGTAGTGGGTAAAATGAGAATTAAGTGTGAGACCTCTACGATATGAAAATAAACATTGGGATGGTAATAGTTCTGATAATTTTTCATTGGTCATTAATATGTCCCAATAGTTGTCAATAATCTGTCTAAAAGTGTTGATGTTGCATCCAAAAGAGGTGACCAGGCATATGGGTTGAGCTGGATACCTATCCAAATTGTTAGGGGTATGTTGATACTCCAAAAGGTTCTATCTAGATTGTTCTGAGGCAAAAGAACAAGCCTTTTTTATGTTATAAGCATTATAGCCCCTACTGAGAAACCTATTGACTAGATCCTGTTGTTGTAATAAAAATGCATGCTCAGTGGAGCAAATGCATTTAATCTCCTTATATTTTTGGAGTTGCCACAATAAAGGCTTGAATATTCTTCTAACCTCCTTTGGTGCTGGACAATTTTTGTGTTTATGGTTCAGTTGGTTTAATCTGTGCACCTTGTTGTACTTGCATGCTTTTTGTGTTTCTCATTTTTTATCTAACCACTATATTTTACCTCCCAGAGGCAAACTACACTGATTCAGGTACATTCAGAACTACGCACATAATGTAAATATTATACAAAGTTCAGGTTCATGCGTGGATAGTAGGCTGGCAGCCTAGCCCAGTTTTCCTAGATGCTGCAGAGTAATGTCTGGTTAAGTCATTTACCTAGAGTCACACGGTAAGTAAACGGAAGCTTATGGACTCCAACCTTAGACCGCAGCATTAACGGCTCATGTCCTTAATCCTCTGCACAAACTGTCAGACTTGATATTTGTTAAATAATATATTTATTTCAGTATACCTGACCCATATAATATGATTGCACATTATTAATTGATGGCATGCATGGTGTGAATTGCACTCTGTAAATGATATATACATACACATACATTGCTTCTTCCGGAGTAATTGCTGACTAGGTTGTGAATCGTTGTTAAGTATACTAAACTCTGCCCTGCTGGAATAAAAAGAGTTTTCTATAAGATAAATATGGGTCCCTTCTGACTTTCTATATACAGAGACATATTTGGGACTTATTCCTTAAGGACTAAGCTAAGACACTATAATGACACTGTGCTGTAATAGCTATAGAGATTTCTGGTACCATATATTGACAAAATGACAATTTCTCAGAATCGTCTGATATCTCAGTGGCCATCAAGTAAACCTCTGCACTGTCCCTGATTTTACAGAATATCCTTGACTTTGCCTCATATTTTTGCTCTGTCCTTCATAAAATTGTTGATTTTATGGTAAATACGTGATGGTTACATTTAGTCAATAATGCCAGCCATTAAGAGTTTCATACCTCCTATTGTTCAGAAAATGCATGTTGATATAAAACGTATTATTCTGTTAGCCTTTTCAGAGATTTAGAGTAGGATTTAATAATTGTGCCTCCCGTCACCACTATTTTTGCTTTGTCCAGACTTATTGAGCATAGAACTTGTGAGTCATCCCTTCAGAGGAAGGGCAAAGCAACGAATGACGTGTTAGGAACTAGGGCTTGTTTGTATGCTTATGTTACTAGACATCCAGTGGAGTACATAATGTGGGATAATGTTAGAAAATGCGCACAACTCTTTTATCTTTAAACCTGTTAACATGAATATGGTCTGTTTCCTTTGAGAGATTCACCATAACTGTACAGTATGTCCTTTTTTAAGGTGAGACTGTGCTAATCTTGCTATACATTTCATTTCGCAGAGAGAGAGAGGGGTTTATTACAATGCTACAAAAAGCCTTAGTGTAAGTGCCCCTTCCCTCTAAAGAACAGAGAAAGTTGTACTAGTCTCCAATGGAAAACTGCGCACTGTACCCTGTCAGAAAGGAACATCTGTCTTTGTTTGCTGATGTGTGCCTGAAATGATCTATAAATGAGGGGTTTTGAATAACAGAAAATTCTCCTCTGCATTAGAAGTCTGTGGACTGATGTCACTGTGACATATTCCTTTGACTATGCCCAAGGATTTGTCCTTGGATGTTTTGTACTGAGGGTGAGTATCAGTTCATTTTACCAGCCTGCTCCTGATCTGCAATAGTTAAAAAAGAGACGTCCACCTAGAAGGAAAATAGTGACCGATAGCCCCCTGCTGAAGAAGGCCAAGTTGTTAGAGATACAGAGAATGTCCAAGCTGACAGGAAACAACTTATCAAATCTACACCAACTATAAACAGACCTACAGGCTCAGTCATTGACCTGGATGGTAATGTAGTCTTCAAGCTATTCATGCTGGGGAACCATGTCTTACTTGCTATCAGAGGTTTGTGTTTACCTAGGAAAAGCCAAGTTTAATTGTGCTTTTGTTACATATGCAGAGGGGCATCTGTACTCAGATTGTTTAAGAAAGGTTCCTATTACTTTAGCAAACGCAATGAATTGCGAACGCTGTTTAGTCTAATGCCATTATGCAAAATGTCAAAATACCGAAAGCACAGAACTGCGATTTTTTTCCTAGGGGGGAAAAAAATCACTGGGCCGTTTTCGGGACTTTGCCATTTTGTCCACTATGGTGCGATCTCGGAGTTGGTATATTTAAGTAGGGGGTGTGTGGGGGGCACAGCCCCCCACATGGGGGGATGGGGAAAAGCCCCCCACTTTATTTTGTGTTTTGATTTTTTTTTTTTAACAGATCAGCGATTTTTTTCCCTGGGAAAAAAATCTCTGATCCGTGTGTTCGACATTTTGGGTTTTTGGGGATTGTGGGTCGATTTTATAGCGTTTGCAATTCAGTGCATTCGCTTATATAATAAGAACACCAGCATTGTTATAGTATGCAAATATGCAACTAACATAATAATTAGGATTGCCAACAATAATGTCAGGAACTAAATACATACATTCATTCATTTGAAGATAACCCATATATTCCATTCAAAGTTGTAGGATAGCCAGAGCTTCTCCTGACACTCACTGGGTGGAAGGCAACTCATACACACACACACACACACACACACACACACACACACACACACACACACACACACACACACACACACACACACACACACACACACACACACTCAAAAAGGAATACACAGCTATAGGCAAGTTTGGTGTTCACCATTTTACCTATCATATGACTTTTGAATGAGGGAAGAAAGTGAAGCATCAGATGAAAGACAACATAGACACAAATGGGTCCCCTTTAGAAGCCCAAAATCCCACTTACCCAAAACTCAAAAGACCAACATGAAAATCAAGACATCCAGGAAGACTGACTGTCCAGAACACCGATAGATCACTAATGGTAAGTAACCACTTGGCCAGCATGCTGACCTTTGCCCCTTACCTCCACGGTAGTGTAATCTCGCAGTTGGTATATTTAGTTAAGGGGGGTGTAGGGGGTGAAACCCCTCACATGGGTGGGTGCTTGTGTGCTTCGCTGCTAGTATGTTTGCAGGTTGGGCGATTGGTTACTTACCGTTCGTGTTTTGTCGGTGTTCTGAGCAGTCAGTCTTCCTGGATGTCAGGTTTTTTGTCTTGGTTGTTTGGATTTCAGGTAAGTGGAATTTCAGGTTTCTAAAGGGGATCCACACAAATAGGAAGCATAAACCCAATACATAAGGCACCCCAGCCAAGAAATGAACAAAAGAAACAAGCACTATAAAACTACAGTGTTAAGTGCTGAGTAACTGTGCTGCTCTGGCTGAAGGCACCCATCTTGTATATGTTACTGTACTCTCAGTCCAGACTACTGTTCAACATGGGGCTGGAATTCTGAAGATGGCCACAGTATTTTGTCCAGTGGGATTGCCAAGATTTGTTTGACTGCTACATTGATTTTGTATTTTCTTGGTCCTTTCTTTTTGTAAGTTATGAGTAAAATTTCTTTTAAACAAGAAACGTGTTTATTGAGTTATCATATGTAATGAATACGAACTGTATTGACATATTTTCAGTTGCAAACATTATACATCACTTATAATTTTCTATACAGTCAATGGCAGTCAACCACTACATAGCTCATTCAGTTCTTGCCTTCATTTAAACCTCATTCCTCCTCCAAAACATTTTTCTGCATCTATTGTTCCTACAATTCCCATTTTATCTATGTAATTTTCTCCTACCCTTTTCTTCCATTTCTTTTATCTGTTATTATGTTTCACTACTTCTAGAATAGTTGGTTTTGACCTTGATTTAAACACAGCAAGCCTTACTATGTCTAGGCAATTCTAATTCTGTATCACAGCTCAAAAATCATTATCTTAGTTACGAGTTTGCTCACCCAGTATTTCTGACAGAGTAGTCTGCAGGGGATTCTTAAAGTCTGCCAACTCATTACACTCCCAAAAATATGTTCCCGGTTACCTCTTTCTTCCCCATAAAACCTCCAACATTTGTGATCTATGTGAGGAAAAATTCTTTGGAGTCTGCTTGGGGCATAACAATACCTATGTAAACACTTTCAAGCAAAGATCCTAAATCTTTTAGACTCTTGCATATTTGGGAGCTATACATTTATCACCCCATTGTTTTTTTGTGAATTGCATATCCATTCTCCCTTCCCTATTATTGCTAACCTCTGCTGATTGATTCCTTTAGTTATCATACAATATTTTATTTGCCCTACTAATTATCCTTTTTTAACATCAGCTTCTGTTCTGTATTCTACTAAAACTCAACCAGTGCTGGTCTTTCACTTAGGAAACCCCTATTCCTTTCTCTTTGCCTATACTCTGATATCAGTCCTTGGTAGGGAAGGCAATGTCTAGCCTGCAGTCCAAACAAATTCTTGGCCCCTTCCCATTCTGTTATCTTTCCCTCTCTAATTATTTGCTCCAAATACCTTGGTTCCTTTGCCAGTTTTCTTCAGTAAATTCTAGCCCCCTCTTGCCTATTTTCTGTACCCCTAATCGCAGACATCCCTATAGGCAGAAGCTCTTTTTGCCATTCCTATGTTGACTTAGTTTTTAGAATACTTTCTGCTACTTTATAAATATAATGTTCTGTATGGTTATTGTTATTCTCCTTAAGGATATGCATCCAAAATTCCAGTCTCTCCTTATTTCTTGAGCTTCCTCTCTATTTCATCATCATCCCTTTCCTCTTTGAATTATAGCTTTCTGCTTGTGCTATGTAGAGGAGCCTTAACTGTCTGTGTAGCTCTGAAATACATCCTCAAACCAGGTAATTCCAAAACACCTTGTTCTATTGGAAGGATCAACTTATCCCACTTGATTCTTGACATCACCCCCCCTGCAGAAAAAAATTCTTCAAATCTTTATTGATTGCTATCCACAAATTTTCCTCTAGTTGATAAAAATATGCTTAACCTGTGTATAAAACTAAATGGACTGAATACATTTTCACAGCTTGTATCTTGTTATCCATAGCCATAAAACAAAGCTTCCAATTTCTCAAGTTTCTTCTATTATATTTTGTTTAGCCCCTTCCCACATATTTTAGCTGCCATAGCAGAATCCTTTTTAACCCATACTCCCAAGTACTTCATTTTATCATGTCTCCATAAATATGTTTTTTGCTTAACCAATTTGTGTGTGGGTACACAGTTTATAGCTATAGACTTTGTTTTATCTTCTTTAATTTTGTATCACAAAACGACTTAAAACTGTCTCAGAATGTCCCACAATACTGACATATCCTTTTCTGGTTTTATCACGTACAAAATAATATCATCTGCAAATGAAGCCAACTTTTCTTGACTGTGATAATACTAATGATATACTTGAATTTCTGAATCCCTTATTTTATTTGTGAGTGGTTCAAAATATAACGCAAATAAAGGGAAAGAGGGCACCCCTGCCTGGTTCCTTATCAGAGAGAACCCACCACTTTAATTTTTACCTCCATCCCTCATATATCCTACTAATCAAAATATTATTTTATTAGGGAATGCAAATACTTCCACTGTCTTACTCATAAAATCCCAGCTTACTCTGTCAAATGTTTTCTTTGCATCAGGACGCACCAACTGTGATATTTTCTTACATTTCATTTTCCTCTAAATCATCATTTTTCTATTAATGTTGTCAAATGTTTGCCTGTCCTCCACAAAACCACATTGCTCCACATCTATCAATTTTGGCATCACCTTTGCCATTGATTTAGCCATTATAGATATAAACACTTTATAATCATAGTTTAGGATTGAATGGGCCTGTATGAAGCATGATCTGATGGGTCTTTACCCTCTTTAGGTATTACAGCCACCACCGCTTTCTTCCGGGATGTTGGTACTTCTCCTCCTTTTAAAATGCTGTTAAACAAAACCTTCCAGATATTTATAAGTTTCTTCCATTATAGCTTCTTAACTTCCACAGGAATACCATCTATTCCTGTAGACTTGTTATACATAACCATTTTTATCTCATCTCCTCCTATTCTAACTGTTAGTAATCGAGTCTCATCTACCCCTAACCTTGGTATATTTAATTCTTCAATAAACATTTCCATTTGTACATTTTCTGGATTTCTACATTTCTCTGCTTTAAACAGATGTCATAAAATTTTTGAAATATTTTTAATACCGCTATAGGATCTCTGGTTATTTTCCTTGTTTTAGGCTCCCTAAGCTTGGCAACAACCTTTTCTACTTTGTGTTTCCTTAGCCATTGCACTAAAAGCTTTTGTGCTCTGAAGTTATTATCCTAAAACATCTTCTCTAATAACTCCAGAATAATTTCCACTACCCATACGTTTCTCTCTATTTAACAAATAAGTGGAAAAGTGCCAGTGTCACTCTGCATTTTTATTTTAGTTATTATTGGCTTGTGATCTGAAATAGTTATTGGATGTGTACCAAAACATTTAATTAAATGAACATGTTCCTTTGAAAATTAATTTCTGTCTAGCCTAACCCAGTTTTTGTACCTTGGGGAATAACATATAAGTTCTCTCCAAGCTCCAACTATTTAATTTACATCTTCCATTCCAAATATTTTCATAAATTTATTCAAAAATCCAACACTATTTTGTTATATTTTTTCCTTCTAGCCCCCAATACATCCTTACTGTTGCAAATCAAATTTTACCCCCCACCTATTTGGAATATTCCTGCTGAAAGCTGATTATTTCATAGGTTCATAGGTGTGTAGTAGGTTAATGGCCCTGGAGCCTTTACAAGCCTAGCCCAAAAAAATTGCCCAGGCACCATGCCACCCGATGTTAGTTCATAATGCCCCTATCCAGTAGGGCAACTGGAGTGATCCCTGGGGTGACCTTTCTGTTACCCATCCACTCATCAAGATTTCTCTTGAAGAGGGCCAGCAAGGTGCTCTACTTGATATGAGTGGGAAGCTTATTCCAAAGTATGAGCAGTCTTTGGGAGAGTAACCTGTCCCTCCAGCATGTTCTGTTAATTGTGATAATGAGGTTGTGATCTCTGAAGGATGTGGCATGGGGGATTGGGATTTCTTTAGGTGTAGAATTTCAAGTAGGGCTGGGTCAGACATGGCTTTGTAAGTCAAGCAGAGATCACCTCTAAGTAGACAATAAGAGACTGAGAACAGCTGAACTTTCTTGAGTCTGTCCACGTAGGACATGTGTTTAAGGCCCAGGATCCTTTTTGTGAGGTACTTTTGTGGCCTCTCCAGCTGTTGTAGGTGTCTGGTCAGGTACATGCCAAATGGGGCGTTATAGTCGATGATTGGTCTAATGAGGGATGAGTAGAGTGGGATGATGACCTCTTCCTTCCTGGATGTGAAACCTTTGGTTATAAGATGTGCCATGTATTAGTACTTTCCGACCACAGTGGCAATGTGGTCGTCAAAGGAAAGGTGGCTGTCAACCTGGGTGCCCAGATCTCTTATGGCTCCTTCAGTGTTCAGTGGGCTCCCATCAATGTGGTAATTCATGGGAACTGAGTTTTTTTCCAAAGAGAATGATAATGCATTTTTTGGAATTAAGCTTCAGGCCATGGTTCCGACACCAGTCATTAGTCTCAGAGAGGCCCTTTTGTAGGATGTCTGCATCACTTGGAGAGTTGATAATGACTCCTAGCTTGCAGCCATCAGTGAACTTCATCAGCCAGAGTCCTTCTGTGTTAGCCTGGACTTCTGAGAAGTAGATGCCAAACAGGAGAAGGCCCTGGACCGAGCCCTGTGGGACTCCACTCATGACTGGTCAACAGTCTGACTTGGAATCTGCAACTTTCACTCTGTGGGTCCTGTCTGTGAACCAATTTGCAACCCACCTAGTGATGTAAGGATGTATGCCTAGTTTGGTGAGTTTATCAATAATACCTGAGTGGGGAATTGTATCAAAGGCCTTGGCCAGGTTGAGGTAGGCTGTGTGCACTGTCTTACCCTCATTCACAGCCTTGGTGACTGCTTTGAAGAAGTCAACCAGGTTCAGCAGGCAGGATCTCCCCTTGATAAAGCCAAACTGTGTGAGGCCAAGAGTTTGGAGATTGCCTATATCTTTGTTAAGCAAGTCCATGATAATGCTCTCCATAGCTTTGCATACCAGACTCGTAAGGCTAATGGGGTGATAATTCCCAGGGTCTGAAGTTGCTCCCCCTTTATGGAGTGGGATGACTGTAGCAGTGTGCCATTCATTGGGGACATAGCATGAGGTAAGGCTGTGATTGAACAGGGCAGATCCTGCCTGCTGAACCTGGCCAGTTTGTTTTTTAGCACATGTAGGATGCAGCCAGGGATATTATCAGGTCACATGGATGCTGTATTATTGGCTTTGGACAATGCAGATTTTACCTGTGCTGCAGAAATGGTGGGTACCAGGCTTTCTTCTGGTATTGTGATGGGGTCCTTGAAGGGGAGAGAGGTAAAGTTGGCACTGAATCTGTTGGCCAGTATGTTGGCTTTATCTGTTGGCTCCAAGCATGGATTTTGCTGGTGTTTGATTCAAATAAAGTGGAGTTTTCCTTGATGGCTACTGGGTGCATTACTTTTGGTTACTAGTATTTTTTCGTGCATCCTGGAACTTTTTATCATTTGGTTTATCTGTTGGCTCAGTATAGGAGGTGCCATTGTGCAATAACTCAGAGCAAATCTGGGGATTGCCTTAGAGGTTTTTGATATAGCTATAGAATACTTTGTGGTTGTTTTTGGTGTCACCAGCAATTCTGCCTTCATAGCTAGCTTTAGAGGATTTGATAAGGAATCTCAGATTTTTGTTGAGACTGATAAGGGAGGTTTTCCAGTCTTGTCACTTCATTTTTTTCTGCAACAGTTTCTTCTTTCTGTTGTAGAGTTTATTGATGGCCGGGAACCACCAGATTGTCTTCCTTTTTTTGAGGAGAGCATCTCAGTTCTATTTGGTATGGCAAGGTCCATGCATTTGTGTACATGCTTGTATAGTGCATTGGTGTATGATTCGGCAGTCATGCAGCTATTTTCCATTGGCATGGGTGCCGAGAAGTTAGGCACCTCTATTTTTAGGAGCCCAAAGTCGGCTTTAGAGAAGTGTTTCAGGGTGGTCACCTTAGCAGGGGTTGTAGGTAAGATGAAGATTCCCATGGTGATCAGTTTGTGGTTGGATTTAACCAGGGAGGAATTGACTATAGGTGTGGAGAAATGGTCTCCCATGTTGGTGATAACCAGATCAAGGATGTTGCTTCCTCTAGTGGGGGTCAGAATGAGCTGGTCCAGGGCATTGGAATTAATAAATCCCAGAAAGCGTTGGGCCTGTACATTGGTACTTGAATATTTTTCCCAGTTGATGGAAGGGTAGTTAAAGTCACCTAGTATGAGAGCATTGGGTTGGACCTTGATAGATTCTATTTCTCCCAGAATTTTCTTAAGCTCCATTGTAGCAGTTTTAGATGGAGTATGAATATATGCCAGTGTAATCCTCCTACCTTGCCAGTAGCCCATTACTACTACAAATCTACCATTATCTTTTTTATCATGATTGGAGCTCCTCTAGTAACTAATATAAGAACTTCCCTTTTCCTTTTTCCAATATACCCCATTGAATAACTATCAAAAAATCCTTTCTTTATCAAATTTACATGCTCATTTATTTATAATGTATCTTCCGTACATAACTGTTTGCAATCTGTATTTTTTGATATAGTTCACTACTCTTTAACATTTGTACATACATGTGAGAACATTCACATTTAAAGATAATATGGTAAGTGCTGTCATTATGACAAGAAGTTGTTATTCCCACCTGTTATGTATAACAGCTTTTTTTTAAATATCTAGATTCAGTTTTTGTGTTACATGCATACATTGTTTGGCAGGTTGATCTTTTATACAGTTGTATCTTATCATATCCAATTGAACATATTTCACATCTTAACAAGACTTTTTGTTTTAATGAAAAACCTCAAAAAAAACATACACCTAGAACCTAGTAACTTAATGCAAACACACAAAACTATGCACATCTTCACATAATGTTTAACGCTCCTAAAAGGAGCAATTGTCCCAGGTTGACAGTTACACTCATAGGCCTGAGATCACTTATCCATGATAAAATGCATAGTACAGCTAATCTTCTACTTACACTAACTGCTGCCTGTTTTTGTCTTATCTTTATTCTTCTCCCACATGTAGAAAACAGCTTGAATGCTTTCAGAAAACATTATCTTGTAGCCACTGAAAGAAAAGAGTTTTCTTTTTGTATTGCCTTTCCTAGCTTGTCTCCATAGGAACATGAGAACCAGATGCACAGTTGCCTTCAGCTGCAAGCTTCTCATGTTGCATTTTGAACATGTATTTGCTACAGAAAAACTTTTCATTATGTTCAGTGTTCATTTATTTACTTGCTTCCCATTAAAACTTGTTATTAGAACAAGCGAAGGGCCTTAATCCAGTCATTCTCCTATACAAAAGTAACAAAAAGCATATCAGTTTTACTTATACCATGCTCTTTTGTTCAAGCTTTCTTCTCTTTTTACATTGCAGTGCCTACATTTCTTAAAACTGAACAAGAAAGAAAGAAGAAGAAAAAAATGGCACCTGTTTACTTTAGTATCCCTATTATACACAAAAATAACTGAAAAAGCTTTACTTTATAACACGCAGTACGTGTCATGTTTTACTACAGTTACCTCTTTCCTTCCTCTTCCCGTCTCTTTAATGTCCTTCCAAACATTAATGACATGAAGTAGGGCATATGCTTTGGAGTCCCCTACAAGTTTAACAGAGTCAAAGAATGTCCAATATTTCCAGGTTTTCTTGTTTTGCCATATTTCACAAATGTAATTGTTGCTTTGTAACCCCACATTTATTCATTCATTGGTGTTTTTCTTCCCTGTTGATATCCATCTCCCAAATCCAGTCTATGGTTAATTTCCAATATAATCTGAATTCTTCCAGTCAACTCTTGTGCTTTTCTCTGTGTCTCAAGCATTTTCCTTTGGAACACTAGAAAGGTTTCATTGGCATAGTCTCTTTATGAGCTTTATCATCAGAAGAATAAGAAGCAGAATCCCCTTCCATTTGATAGTCCACTTTTTGTTGGACAACCTTTTGTATTTCCTCCTTACCATGTTCTGCATCAAAAAAAGACTTTGACCCTCCAGGACAAAAATATTCTGAAGACAGATAAATACAGCAGCTTGAATCTTACATTGCCTCTCGACATTTCCAGATTGCTAGAATACATTTACTCCACTTCTGCCTGGTGTACAGTAACTAGTCATTTTTCTTAAATACTCTACTATCTCTAACTTTCAGTATTTTATCTTTCTGGAACAGCTTTGTCAGAATCAACACTTTCTGCAGGTAAGATTACATATTTCCTACTACAGGTGTTGGCTGCCTTTTCATTGTCAGGTTTTTGAATACACAAGATGTGTCCTTTCAATAAGCAACTGTGGAATAATAGGCCAGTTGCTTATTTGTGCTTTCATATAATTAATACTGTCTGTTCCTTCCAGTGTCTATGGTACAGCAGAAAATGTCAGGTTTTCCCTATGTGCTCTGTCCTCTAATTCTACCAGTTTTTTGAAAAATCTCTTCTTGAGCAGTCTCATACTCAGCCAACCTTTTCTTCATTTCAACCACTGATTCTTGCAATTTTATCAGTTCATCTGAATATGTGTTTAAAGCTTTTTCCAGGTGTTCTAGCCTTTTGTGTTTTGAGTTGATATATATACTCCTTCAGTGTTTTTGTTTCTTTTGATCAGCTCAGAGTACATTTAACTTATTTTTTTCCTCTAGATTACTGAAAGCCATGTCTTGCACCAGAGCTGATGCTTGAACTGCTTTTTGCTGAATAGCTACAGGATTCTTCCCAGCCAACATTTTCTACCCACCTTTTGTGATCGATTTTTTTCAGGCTTTCTAAATTTCTTGTTTGCTGGCATCCAGGCAGTGTACTTACTAGCCAGTAAATGAAATTTACCCACAAAGATAAATTCACTTGCTCTCTTTTCTGAGTTTATGCTTTCATACTTGGACAGCTGAAAGTAAGATGTTACTCAGCATGCAGCCATCTTGGAAGTTACGTGTAACATTTTTTTGAGTCTGAAATATTCTAGAAGAATTTTATTGCAAACGAGTTCCTAACGTACTTAATAGCAAATATATTGAAGCTTAGTCTGAGTTACTGTAATCCATGAGTGCAACTTTATGCTTTTGCAGTCCTGTAACCTCTATGTTCTGATTTCATGAGAAATCTTTAAATGCTTTTTGTGAGCCCCTCTGTTATCATTTAATTTTTTTTAGATTGTGGTGTAACCCAACAATGTGCTACAGGA